>NC_057800.1:500412854-500413160 GCF_018294505.1 Triticum aestivum | reverse complement strand
TGATATTCGATCGCGACGACCGAATTGATGAAGTCATGAACTACAATTATGACGATGACGAAGAACATGTTGATCCTGAAACAACAAAGACTGGCGAGGTATATATATATATATATATATATATATATATATATATATATATATATATATATATATATATATATATATATATATATATATATATATATATATATATATATATATATAAGCAGGTATCTGGTGATCATCACATGTTTTAAATGACTTGAAGATATATTAACGAATCGATCTTTGTTCTTTCAGCCATCCGGATCGAGCAAATCTTCA